>NC_045614.1:0-17500 GCF_009829155.1 Mustela erminea
ACCCTAACCCTAACCCTAACCCTAACCCTAACCCTAACCCTAACCCTAACCCTAACCCTAACCCTAACCCTAACCCTAACCCTAACCCTAACCCTAACCCTAACCCTAACCCTAACCCTAACCCTAACCCTAACCCTAACCCTAACCCTAACCCTAACCCTAACCCTAACCCTAACCCTAACCCTAACCCTAACCCTAACCCTAACCCTAACCCTAACCCTAACCCTAACCCTAACCCTAACCCTAACCCTAACCCTAACCCTAACCCTAACCCTAACCCTAACCCTAACCCTAACCCTAACCCTAACCCTAACCCTAACCCTAACCCTAACCCTAACCCTAACCCTAACCCTAACCCTAACCCTAACCCTAACCCTAACCCTAACCCTAACCCTAACCCTAACCCTAACCCTAACCCTAACCCTAACCCTAACCCTAACCCTAACCCTAACCCTAACCCTAACCCTAACCCTAACCCTAACCCTAAACCCTAACCCTAACCCTAACCCTAACCCTAACCCTAACCCTAACCCTAACCCTAACCCTAACCCTAACCCTAACCCTAACCCTAACCCTAACCCTAACCCTAACCCTAACCCTAACCCTAACCCTAACCCTAACCCTAACCCTAACCCTAACCCTAACCCTAACCCTAACCCTAACCCTAACCCTAACCCTAACCCTAACCCTAACCCTAACCCTAACCCTAACCCTAACCCTAACCCTAACCCTAACCCTAACCCTAACCCTAACCCTAACCCTAACCCTAACCCTAACCCTAACCCTAACCCTAACCCTAACCCTAACCCTAACCCTAACCCTAACCCTAACCCTAACCCTAACCCTAACCCTAACCCTAACCCTAACCCTAACCCTAACCCTAACCCTAACCCTAACCCTAACCCTAACCCTAACCCTAACCCTAACCCTAACCCTAACCCTAACCCTAACCCTAACCCTAACCCTAACCCTAACCCTAACCCTAACCCTAACCCTAACCCTAACCCTAACCCTAACCCTAACCCTAACCCTAACCCTAACCCTAACCCTAACCCTAACCCTAACCCTAACCCTAACCCTAACCCTAACCCTAACCCTAACCCTAACCCTAACCCTAACCCTAACCCTAACCCTAACCCTAACCCTAACCCTAACCCTAACCCTAACCCTAACCCTAACCCTAACCCTAACCCTAACCCTAACCCTAACCCTAACCCTAACCCTAACCCTAACCCTAACCCTAACCCTAACCCTAACCCTAACCCTAACCCTAACCCTAACCCTAACCCTAACCCTAACCCTAACCCTAACCCTAACCCTAACCCTAACCCTAACCCTAACCCTAACCCTAACCCTAACCCTAACCCTAACCCTAACCCTAACCCTAACCCTAACCCTAACCCTAACCCTAACCCTAACCCTAACCCTAACCCTAACCCTAACCCTAACCCTAACCCTAACCCTAACCCTAACCCTAACCCTAACCCTAACCCTAACCCTAACCCTAACCCTAACCCTAACCCTAACCCTAACCCTAACCCTAACCCTAACCCTAACCCTAACCCTAACCCTAACCCTAACCCTAACCCTAACCCTAACCCTAACCCTAACCCTAACCCTAACCCTAACCCTAACCCTAACCCTAACCCTAACCCTAACCCTAACCCTAACCCTAACCCTAACCCTAACCCTAACCCTAACCCTAACCCTAACCCTAACCCTAACCCTAACCCTAACCCTAACCCTAACCCTAACCCTAACCCTAACCCTAACCCTAACCCTAACCCTAACCCTAACCCTAACCCTAACCCTAACCCTAACCCTAACCCTAACCCTAACCCTAACCCTAACCCTAACCCTAACCCTAACCCTAACCCTAACCCTAACCCTAACCCTAACCCTAACCCTAACCCTAACCCTAACCCTAACCCTAACCCTAACCCTAACCCTAACCCTAACCCTAACCCTAACCCTAACCCTAACCCTAACCCTAACCCTAACCCTAACCCTAACCCTAACCCTAACCCTAACCCTAACCCTAACCCTAACCCTAACCCTAACCCTAACCCTAACCCTAACCCTAACCCTAACCCTAACCCTAACCCTAACCCTAACCCTAACCCTAACCCTAACCCTAACCCTAACCCTAACCCTAACCCTAACCCTAACCCTAACCCTAACCCTAACCCTAACCCTAACCCTAACCCTAACCCTAACCCTAACCCTAACCCTAACCCTAACCCTAACCCTAACCCTAACCCTAACCCTAACCCTAACCCTAACCCTAACCCTAACCCTAACCCTAACCCTAACCCTAACCCTAACCCTAACCCTAACCCTAACCCTAACCCTAACCCTAACCCTAACCCTAACCCTAACCCTAACCCTAACCCTAACCCTAACCCTAACCCTAACCCTAACCCTAACCCTAACCCTAACCCTAACCCTAACCCTAACCCTAACCCTAACCCTAACCCTAACCCTAACCCTAACCCTAACCCTAACCCTAACCCTAACCCTAACCCTAACCCTAACCCTAACCCTAACCCTAACCCTAACCCTAACCCTAACCCTAACCCTAACCCTAACCCTAACCCTAACCCTAACCCTAACCCTAACCCTAACCCTAACCCTAACCCTAACCCTAACCCTAACCCTAACCCTAACCCTAACCCTAACCCTAACCCTAACCCTAACCCTAACCCTAACCCTAACCCTAACCCTAACCCTAACCCTAACCCTAACCCTAACCCTAACCCTAACCCTAACCCTAACCCTAACCCTAACCCTAACCCTAACCCTAACCCTAACCCTAACCCTAACCCTAACCCTAACCCTAACCCTAACCCTAACCCTAACCCTAACCCTAACCCTAACCCTAACCCTAACCCTAACCCTAACCCTAACCCTAACCCTAACCCTAACCCTAACCCTAACCCTAACCCTAACCCTAACCCTAACCCTAACCCTAACCCTAACCCTAACCCTAACCCTAACCCTAACCCTAACCCTAACCCTAACCCTAACCCTAACCCTAACCCTAACCCTAACCCTAACCCTAACCCTAACCCTAACCCTAACCCTAACCCTAACCCTAACCCTAACCCTAACCCTAACCCTAACCCTAACCCTAACCCTAACCCTAACCCTAACCCTAACCCTAACCCTAACCCTAACCCTAACCCTAACCCTAACCCTAACCCTAACCCTAACCCTAACCCTAACCCTAACCCTAACCCTAACCCTAACCCTAACCCTAACCCTAACCCTAACCCTAACCCTAACCCTAACCCTAACCCTAACCCTAACCCTAACCCTAACCCTAACCCTAACCCTAACCCTAACCCTAACCCTAACCCTAACCCTAACCCTAACCCTAACCCTAACCCTAACCCTAACCCTAACCCTAACCCTAACCCTAACCCTAACCCTAACCCTAACCCTAACCCTAACCCTAACCCTAACCCTAACCCTAACCCTAACCCTAACCCTAACCCTAACCCTAACCCTAACCCTAACCCTAACCCTAACCCTAACCCTAACCCTAACCCTAACCCTAACCCTAACCCTAACCCTAACCCTAACCCTAACCCTAACCCTAACCCTAACCCTAACCCTAACCCTAACCCTAACCCTAACCCTAACCCTAACCCTAACCCTAACCCTAACCCTAACCCTAACCCTAACCCTAACCCTAACCCTAACCCTAACCCTAACCCTAACCCTAACCCTAACCCTAACCCTAACCCTAACCCTAACCCTAACCCTAACCCTAACCCTAACCCTAACCCTAACCCTAACCCTAACCCTAACCCTAACCCTAACCCTAACCCTAACCCTAACCCTAACCCTAACCCTAACCCTAACCCTAACCCTAACCCTAACCCTAACCCTAACCCTAACCCTAACCCTAACCCTAACCCTAACCCTAACCCTAACCCTAACCCTAACCCTAACCCTAACCCTAACCCTAACCCTAACCCTAACCCTAACCCTAACCCTAACCCTAACCCTAACCCTAACCCTAACCCTAACCCTAACCCTAACCCTAACCCTAACCCTAACCCTAACCCTAACCCTAACCCTAACCCTAACCCTAACCCTAACCCTAACCCTAACCCTAACCCTAACCCTAACCCTAACCCTAACCCTAACCCTAACCCTAACCCTAACCCTAACCCTAACCCTAACCCTAACCCTAACCCTAACCCTAACCCTAACCCTAACCCTAACCCTAACCCTAACCCTAACCCTAACCCTAACCCTAACCCTAACCCTAACCCTAACCCTAACCCTAACCCTAACCCTAACCCTAACCCTAACCCTAACCCTAACCCTAACCCTAACCCTAACCCTAACCCTAACCCTAACCCTAACCCTAACCCTAACCCTAACCCTAACCCTAACCCTAACCCTAACCCTAACCCTAACCCTAACCCTAACCCTAACCCTAACCCTAACCCTAACCCTAACCCTAACCCTAACCCTAACCCTAACCCTAACCCTAACCCTAACCCTAACCCTAACCCTAACCCTAACCCTAACCCTAACCCTAACCCTAACCCTAACCCTAACCCTAACCCTAACCCTAACCCTAACCCTAACCCTAACCCTAACCCTAACCCTAACCCTAACCCTAACCCTAACCCTAACCCTAACCCTAACCCTAACCCTAACCCTAACCCTAACCCTAACCCTAACCCTAACCCTAACCCTAACCCTAACCCTAACCCTAACCCTAACCCTAACCCTAACCCTAACCCTAACCCTAACCCTAACCCTAACCCTAACCCTAACCCTAACCCTAACCCTAACCCTAACCCTAACCCTAACCCTAACCCTAACCCTAACCCTAACCCTAACCCTAACCCTAACCCTAACCCTAACCCTAACCCTAACCCTAACCCTAACCCTAACCCTAACCCTAACCCTAACCCTAACCCTAACCCTAACCCTAACCCTAACCCTAACCCTAACCCTAACCCTAACCCTAACCCTAACCCTAACCCTAACCCTAACCCTAACCCTAACCCTAACCCTAACCCTAACCCTAACCCTAACCCTAACCCTAACCCTAACCCTAACCCTAACCCTAACCCTAACCCTAACCCTAACCCTAACCCTAACCCTAACCCTAACCCTAACCCTAACCCTAACCCTAACCCTAACCCTAACCCTAACCCTAACCCTAACCCTAACCCTAACCCTAACCCTAACCCTAACCCTAACCCTAACCCTAACCCTAACCCTAACCCTAACCCTAACCCTAACCCTAACCCTAACCCTAACCCTAACCCTAACCCTAACCCTAACCCTAACCCTAACCCTAACCCTAACCCTAACCCTAACCCTAACCCTAACCCTAACCCTAACCCTAACCCTAACCCTAACCCTAACCCTAACCCTAACCCTAACCCTAACCCTAACCCTAACCCTAACCCTAACCCTAACCCTAACCCTAACCCTAACCCTAACCCTAACCCTAACCCTAACCCTAACCCTAACCCTAACCCTAACCCTAACCCTAACCCTAACCCTAACCCTAACCCTAACCCTAACCCTAACCCTAACCCTAACCCTAACCCTAACCCTAACCCTAACCCTAACCCTAACCCTAACCCTAACCCTAACCCTAACCCTAACCCTAACCCTAACCCTAACCCTAACCCTAACCCTAACCCTAACCCTAACCCTAACCCTAACCCTAACCCTAACCCTAACCCTAACCCTAACCCTAACCCTAACCCTAACCCTAACCCTAACCCTAACCCTAACCCTAACCCTAACCCTAACCCTAACCCTAACCCTAACCCTAACCCTAACCCTAACCCTAACCCTAACCCTAACCCTAACCCTAACCCTAACCCTAACCCTAACCCTAACCCTAACCCTAACCCTAACCCTAACCCTAACCCTAACCCTAACCCTAACCCTAACCCTAACCCTAACCCTAACCCTAACCCTAACCCTAACCCTAACCCTAACCCTAACCCTAACCCTAACCCTAACCCTAACCCTAACCCTAACCCTAACCCTAACCCTAACCCTAACCCTAACCCTAACCCTAACCCTAACCCTAACCCTAACCCTAACCCTAACCCTAACCCTAACCCTAACCCTAACCCTAACCCTAACCCTAACCCTAACCCTAACCCTAACCCTAACCCTAACCCTAACCCTAACCCTAACCCTAACCCTAACCCTAACCCTAACCCTAACCCTAACCCTAACCCTAACCCTAACCCTAACCCTAACCCTAACCCTAACCCTAACCCTAACCCTAACCCTAACCCTAACCCTAACCCTAACCCTAACCCTAACCCTAACCCTAACCCTAACCCTAACCCTAACCCTAACCCTAACCCTAACCCTAACCCTAACCCTAACCCTAACCCTAACCCTAACCCTAACCCTAACCCTAACCCTAACCCTAACCCTAACCCTAACCCTAACCCTAACCCTAACCCTAACCCTAACCCTAACCCTAACCCTAACCCTAACCCTAACCCTAACCCTAACCCTAACCCTAACCCTAACCCTAACCCTAACCCTAACCCTAACCCTAACCCTAACCCTAACCCTAACCCTAACCCTAACCCTAACCCTAACCCTAACCCTAACCCTAACCCTAACCCTAACCCTAACCCTAACCCTAACCCTAACCCTAACCCTAACCCTAACCCTAACCCTAACCCTAACCCTAACCCTAACCCTAACCCTAACCCTAACCCTAACCCTAACCCTAACCCTAACCCTAACCCTAACCCTAACCCTAACCCTAACCCTAACCCTAACCCTAACCCTAACCCTAACCCTAACCCTAACCCTAACCCTAACCCTAACCCTAACCCTAACCCTAACCCTAACCCTAACCCTAACCCTAACCCTAACCCTAACCCTAACCCTAACCCTAACCCTAACCCTAACCCTAACCCTAACCCTAACCCTAACCCTAACCCTAACCCTAACCCTAACCCTAACCCTAACCCTAACCCTAACCCTAACCCTAACCCTAACCCTAACCCTAACCCTAACCCTAACCCTAACCCTAACCCTAACCCTAACCCTAACCCTAACCCTAACCCTAACCCTAACCCTAACCCTAACCCTAACCCTAACCCTAACCCTAACCCTAACCCTAACCCTAACCCTAACCCTAACCCTAACCCTAACCCTAACCCTAACCCTAACCCTAACCCTAACCCTAACCCTAACCCTAACCCTAACCCTAACCCTAACCCTAACCCTAACCCTAACCCTAACCCTAACCCTAACCCTAACCCTAACCCTAACCCTAACCCTAACCCTAACCCTAACCCTAACCCTAACCCTAACCCTAACCCTAACCCTAACCCTAACCCTAACCCTAACCCTAACCCTAACCCTAACCCTAACCCTAACCCTAACCCTAACCCTAACCCTAACCCTAACCCTAACCCTAACCCTAACCCTAACCCTAACCCTAACCCTAACCCTAACCCTAACCCTAACCCTAACCCTAACCCTAACCCTAACCCTAACCCTAACCCTAACCCTAACCCTAACCCTAACCCTAACCCTAACCCTAACCCTAACCCTAACCCTAACCCTAACCCTAACCCTAACCCTAACCCTAACCCTAACCCTAACCCTAACCCTAACCCTAACCCTAACCCTAACCCTAACCCTAACCCTAACCCTAACCCTAACCCTAACCCTAACCCTAACCCTAACCCTAACCCTAACCCTAACCCTAACCCTAACCCTAACCCTAACCCTAACCCTAACCCTAACCCTAACCCTAACCCTAACCCTAACCCTAACCCTAACCCTAACCCTAACCCTAACCCTAACCCTAACCCTAACCCTAACCCTAACCCTAACCCTAACCCTAACCCTAACCCTAACCCTAACCCTAACCCTAACCCTAACCCTAACCCTAACCCTAACCCTAACCCTAACCCTAACCCTAACCCTAACCCTAACCCTAACCCTAACCCTAACCCTAACCCTAACCCTAACCCTAACCCTAACCCTAACCCTAACCCTAACCCTAACCCTAACCCTAACCCTAACCCTAACCCTAACCCTAACCCTAACCCTAACCCTAACCCTAACCCTAACCCTAACCCTAACCCTAACCCTAACCCTAACCCTAACCCTAACCCTAACCCTAACCCTAACCCTAACCCTAACCCTAACCCTAACCCTAACCCTAACCCTAACCCTAACCCTAACCCTAACCCTAACCCTAACCCTAACCCTAACCCTAACCCTAACCCTAACCCTAACCCTAACCCTAACCCTAACCCTAACCCTAACCCTAACCCTAACCCTAACCCTAACCCTAACCCTAACCCTAACCCTAACCCTAACCCTAACCCTAACCCTAACCCTAACCCTAACCCTAACCCTAACCCTAACCCTAACCCTAACCCTAACCCTAACCCTAACCCTAACCCTAACCCTAACCCTAACCCTAACCCTAACCCTAACCCTAACCCTAACCCTAACCCTAACCCTAACCCTAACCCTAACCCTAACCCTAACCCTAACCCTAACCCTAACCCTAACCCTAACCCTAACCCTAACCCTAACCCTAACCCTAACCCTAACCCTAACCCTAACCCTAACCCTAACCCTAACCCTAACCCTAACCCTAACCCTAACCCTAACCCTAACCCTAACCCTAACCCTAACCCTAACCCTAACCCTAACCCTAACCCTAACCCTAACCCTAACCCTAACCCTAACCCTAACCCTAACCCTAACCCTAACCCTAACCCTAACCCTAACCCTAACCCTAACCCTAACCCTAACCCTAACCCTAACCCTAACCCTAACCCTAACCCTAACCCTAACCCTAACCCTAACCCTAACCCTAACCCTAACCCTAACCCTAACCCTAACCCTAACCCTAACCCTAACCCTAACCCTAACCCTAACCCTAACCCTAACCCTAACCCTAACCCTAACCCTAACCCTAACCCTAACCCTAACCCTAACCCTAACCCTAACCCTAACCCTAACCCTAACCCTAACCCTAACCCTAACCCTAACCCTAACCCTAACCCTAACCCTAACCCTAACCCTAACCCTAACCCTAACCCTAACCCTAACCCTAACCCTAACCCTAACCCTAACCCTAACCCTAACCCTAACCCTAACCCTAACCCTAACCCTAACCCTAACCCTAACCCTAACCCTAACCCTAACCCTAACCCTAACCCTAACCCTAACCCTAACCCTAACCCTAACCCTAACCCTAACCCTAACCCTAACCCTAACCCTAACCCTAACCCTAACCCTAACCCTAACCCTAACCCTAACCCTAACCCTAACCCTAACCCTAACCCTAACCCTAACCCTAACCCTAACCCTAACCCTAACCCTAACCCTAACCCTAACCCTAACCCTAACCCTAACCCTAACCCTAACCCTAACCCTAACCCTAACCCTAACCCTAACCCTAACCCTAACCCTAACCCTAACCCTAACCCTAACCCTAACCCTAACCCTAACCCTAACCCTAACCCTAACCCTAACCCTAACCCTAACCCTAACCCTAACCCTAACCCTAACCCTAACCCTAACCCTAACCCTAACCCTAACCCTAACCCTAACCCTAACCCTAACCCTAACCCTAACCCTAACCCTAACCCTAACCCTAACCCTAACCCTAACCCTAACCCTAACCCTAACCCTAACCCTAACCCTAACCCTAACCCTAACCCTAACCCTAACCCTAACCCTAACCCTAACCCTAACCCTAACCCTAACCCTAACCCTAACCCTAACCCTAACCCTAACCCTAACCCTAACCCTAACCCTAACCCTAACCCTAACCCTAACCCTAACCCTAACCCTAACCCTAACCCTAACCCTAACCCTAACCCTAACCCTAACCCTAACCCTAACCCTAACCCTAACCCTAACCCTAACCCTAACCCTAACCCTAACCCTAACCCTAACCCTAACCCTAACCCTAACCCTAACCCTAACCCTAACCCTAACCCTAACCCTAACCCTAACCCTAACCCTAACCCTAACCCTAACCCTAACCCTAACCCTAACCCTAACCCTAACCCTAACCCTAACCCTAACCCTAACCCTAACCCTAACCCTAACCCTAACCCTAACCCTAACCCTAACCCTAACCCTAACCCTAACCCTAACCCTAACCCTAACCCTAACCCTAACCCTAACCCTAACCCTAACCCTAACCCTAACCCTAACCCTAACCCTAACCCTAACCCTAACCCTAACCCTAACCCTAACCCTAACCCTAACCCTAACCCTAACCCTAACCCTAACCCTAACCCTAACCCTAACCCTAACCCTAACCCTAACCCTAACCCTAACCCTAACCCTAACCCTAACCCTAACCCTAACCCTAACCCTAACCCTAACCCTAACCCTAACCCTAACCCTAACCCTAACCCTAACCCTAACCCTAACCCTAACCCTAACCCTAACCCTAACCCTAACCCTAACCCTAACCCTAACCCTAACCCTAACCCTAACCCTAACCCTAACCCTAACCCTAACCCTAACCCTAACCCTAACCCTAACCCTAACCCTAACCCTAACCCTAACCCTAACCCTAACCCTAACCCTAACCCTAACCCTAACCCTAACCCTAACCCTAACCCTAACCCTAACCCTAACCCTAACCCTAACCCTAACCCTAACCCTAACCCTAACCCTAACCCTAACCCTAACCCTAACCCTAACCCTAACCCTAACCCTAACCCTAACCCTAACCCTAACCCTAACCCTAACCCTAACCCTAACCCTAACCCTAACCCTAACCCTAACCCTAACCCTAACCCTAACCCTAACCCTAACCCTAACCCTAACCCTAACCCTAACCCTAACCCTAACCCTAACCCTAACCCTAACCCTAACCCTAACCCTAACCCTAACCCTAACCCTAACCCTAACCCTAACCCTAACCCTAACCCTAACCCTAACCCTAACCCTAACCCTAACCCTAACCCTAACCCTAACCCTAACCCTAACCCTAACCCTAACCCTAACCCTAACCCTAACCCTAACCCTAACCCTAACCCTAACCCTAACCCTAACCCTAACCCTAACCCTAACCCTAACCCTAACCCTAACCCTAACCCTAACCCTAACCCTAACCCTAACCCTAACCCTAACCCTAACCCTAACCCTAACCCTAACCCTAACCCTAACCCTAACCCTAACCCTAACCCTAACCCTAACCCTAACCCTAACCCTAACCCTAACCCTAACCCTAACCCTAACCCTAACCCTAACCCTAACCCTAACCCTAACCCTAACCCTAACCCTAACCCTAACCCTAACCCTAACCCTAACCCTAACCCTAACCCTAACCCTAACCCTAACCCTAACCCTAACCCTAACCCTAACCCTAACCCTAACCCTAACCCTAACCCTAACCCTAACCCTAACCCTAACCCTAACCCTAACCCTAACCCTAACCCTAACCCTAACCCTAACCCTAACCCTAACCCTAACCCTAACCCTAACCCTAACCCTAACCCTAACCCTAACCCTAACCCTAACCCTAACCCTAACCCTAACCCTAACCCTAACCCTAACCCTAACCCTAACCCTAACCCTAACCCTAACCCTAACCCTAACCCTAACCCTAACCCTAACCCTAACCCTAACCCTAACCCTAACCCTAACCCTAACCCTAACCCTAACCCTAACCCTAACCCTAACCCTAACCCTAACCCTAACCCTAACCCTAACCCTAACCCTAACCCTAACCCTAACCCTAACCCTAACCCTAACCCTAACCCTAACCCTAACCCTAACCCTAACCCTAACCCTAACCCTAACCCTAACCCTAACCCTAACCCTAACCCTAACCCTAACCCTAACCCTAACCCTAACCCTAACCCTAACCCTAACCCTAACCCTAACCCTAACCCTAACCCTAACCCTAACCCTAACCCTAACCCTAACCCTAACCCTAACCCTAACCCTAACCCTAACCCTAACCCTAACCCTAACCCTAACCCTAACCCTAACCCTAACCCTAACCCTAACCCTAACCCTAACCCTAACCCTAACCCTAACCCTAACCCTAACCCTAACCCTAACCCTAACCCTAACCCTAACCCTAACCCTAACCCTAACCCTAACCCTAACCCTAACCCTAACCCTAACCCTAACCCTAACCCTAACCCTAACCCTAACCCTAACCCTAACCCTAACCCTAACCCTAACCCTAACCCTAACCCTAACCCTAACCCTAACCCTAACCCTAACCCTAACCCTAACCCTAACCCTAACCCTAACCCTAACCCTAACCCTAACCCTAACCCTAACCCTAACCCTAACCCTAACCCTAACCCTAACCCTAACCCTAACCCTAACCCTAACCCTAACCCTAACCCTAACCCTAACCCTAACCCTAACCCTAACCCTAACCCTAACCCTAACCCTAACCCTAACCCTAACCCTAACCCTAACCCTAACCCTAACCCTAACCCTAACCCTAACCCTAACCCTAACCCTAACCCTAACCCTAACCCTAACCCTAACCCTAACCCTAACCCTAACCCTAACCCTAACCCTAACCCTAACCCTAACCCTAACCCTAACCCTAACCCTAACCCTAACCCTAACCCTAACCCTAACCCTAACCCTAACCCTAACCCTAACCCTAACCCTAACCCTAACCCTAACCCTAACCCTAACCCTAACCCTAACCCTAACCCTAACCCTAACCCTAACCCTAACCCTAACCCTAACCCTAACCCTAACCCTAACCCTAACCCTAACCCTAACCCTAACCCTAACCCTAACCCTAACCCTAACCCTAACCCTAACCCTAACCCTAACCCTAACCCTAACCCTAACCCTAACCCTAACCCTAACCCTAACCCTAACCCTAACCCTAACCCTAACCCTAACCCTAACCCTAACCCTAACCCTAACCCTAACCCTAACCCTAACCCTAACCCTAACCCTAACCCTAACCCTAACCCTAACCCTAACCCTAACCCTAACCCTAACCCTAACCCTAACCCTAACCCTAACCCTAACCCTAACCCTAACCCTAACCCTAACCCTAACCCTAACCCTAACCCTAACCCTAACCCTAACCCTAACCCTAACCCTAACCCTAACCCTAACCCTAACCCTAACCCTAACCCTAACCCTAACCCTAACCCTAACCCTAACCCTAACCCTAACCCTAACCCTAACCCTAACCCTAACCCTAACCCTAACCCTAACCCTAACCCTAACCCTAACCCTAACCCTAACCCTAACCCTAACCCTAACCCTAACCCTAACCCTAACCCTAACCCTAACCCTAACCCTAACCCTAACCCTAACCCTAACCCTAACCCTAACCCTAACCCTAACCCTAACCCTAACCCTAACCCTAACCCTAACCCTAACCCTAACCCTAACCCTAACCCTAACCCTAACCCTAACCCTAACCCTAACCCTAACCCTAACCCTAACCCTAACCCTAACCCTAACCCTAACCCTAACCCTAACCCTAACCCTAACCCTAACCCTAACCCTAACCCTAACCCTAACCCTAACCCTAACCCTAACCCTAACCCTAACCCTAACCCTAACCCTAACCCTAACCCTAACCCTAACCCTAACCCTAACCCTAACCCTAACCCTAACCCTAACCCTAACCCTAACCCTAACCCTAACCCTAACCCTAACCCTAACCCTAACCCTAACCCTAACCCTAACCCTAACCCTAACCCTAACCCTAACCCTAACCCTAACCCTAACCCTAACCCTAACCCTAACCCTAACCCTAACCCTAACCCTAACCCTAACCCTAACCCTAACCCTAACCCTAACCCTAACCCTAACCCTAACCCTAACCCTAACCCTAACCCTAACCCTAACCCTAACCCTAACCCTAACCCTAACCCTAACCCTAACCCTAACCCTAACCCTAACCCTAACCCTAACCCTAACCCTAACCCTAACCCTAACCCTAACCCTAACCCTAACCCTAACCCTAACCCTAACCCTAACCCTAACCCTAACCCTAACCCTAACCCTAACCCTAACCCTAACCCTAACCCTAACCCTAACCCTAACCCTAACCCTAACCCTAACCCTAACCCTAACCCTAACCCTAACCCTAACCCTAACCCTAACCCTAACCCTAACCCTAACCCTAACCCTAACCCTAACCCTAACCCTAACCCTAACCCTAACCCTAACCCTAACCCTAACCCTAACCCTAACCCTAACCCTAACCCTAACCCTAACCCTAACCCTAACCCTAACCCTAACCCTAACCCTAACCCTAACCCTAACCCTAACCCTAACCCTAACCCTAACCCTAACCCTAACCCTAACCCTAACCCTAACCCTAACCCTAACCCTAACCCTAACCCTAACCCTAACCCTAACCCTAACCCTAACCCTAACCCTAACCCTAACCCTAACCCTAACCCTAACCCTAACCCTAACCCTAACCCTAACCCTAACCCTAACCCTAACCCTAACCCTAACCCTAACCCTAACCCTAACCCTAACCCTAACCCTAACCCTAACCCTAACCCTAACCCTAACCCTAACCCTAACCCTAACCCTAACCCTAACCCTAACCCTAACCCTAACCCTAACCCTAACCCTAACCCTAACCCTAACCCTAACCCTAACCCTAACCCTAACCCTAACCCTAACCCTAACCCTAACCCTAACCCTAACCCTAACCCTAACCCTAACCCTAACCCTAACCCTAACCCTAACCCTAACCCTAACCCTAACCCTAACCCTAACCCTAACCCTAACCCTAACCCTAACCCTAACCCTAACCCTAACCCTAACCCTAACCCTAACCCTAACCCTAACCCTAACCCTAACCCTAACCCTAACCCTAACCCTAACCCTAACCCTAACCCTAACCCTAACCCTAACCCTAACCCTAACCCTAACCCTAACCCTAACCCTAACCCTAACCCTAACCCTAACCCTAACCCTAACCCTAACCCTAACCCTAACCCTAACCCTAACCCTAACCCTAACCCTAACCCTAACCCTAACCCTAACCCTAACCCTAACCCTAACCCTAACCCTAACCCTAACCCTAACCCTAACCCTAACCCTAACCCTAACCCTAACCCTAACCCTAACCCTAACCCTAACCCTAACCCTAACCCTAACCCTAACCCTAACCCTAACCCTAACCCTAACCCTAACCCTAACCCTAACCCTAACCCTAACCCTAACCCTAACCCTAACCCTAACCCTAACCCTAACCCTAACCCTAACCCTAACCCTAACCCTAACCCTAACCCTAACCCTAACCCTAACCCTAACCCTAACCCTAACCCTAACCCTAACCCTAACCCTAACCCTAACCCTAACCCTAACCCTAACCCTAACCCTAACCCTAACCCTAACCCTAACCCTAACCCTAACCCTAACCCTAACCCTAACCCTAACCCTAACCCTAACCCTAACCCTAACCCTAACCCTAACCCTAACCCTAACCCTAACCCTAACCCTAACCCTAACCCTAACCCTAACCCTAACCCTAACCCTAACCCTAACCCTAACCCTAACCCTAACCCTAACCCTAACCCTAACCCTAACCCTAACCCTAACCCTAACCCTAACCCTAACCCTAACCCTAACCCTAACCCTAACCCTAACCCTAACCCTAACCCTAACCCTAACCCTAACCCTAACCCTAACCCTAACCCTAACCCTAACCCTAACCCTAACCCTAACCCTAACCCTAACCCTAACCCTAACCCTAACCCTAACCCTAACCCTAACCCTAACCCTAACCCTAACCCTAACCCTAACCCTAACCCTAACCCTAACCCTAACCCTAACCCTAACCCTAACCCTAACCCTAACCCTAACCCTAACCCTAACCCTAACCCTAACCCTAACCCTAACCCTAACCCTAACCCTAACCCTAACCCTAACCCTAACCCTAACCCTAACCCTAACCCTAACCCTAACCCTAACCCTAACCCTAACCCTAACCCTAACCCTAACCCTAACCCTAACCCTAACCCTAACCCTAACCCTAACCCTAACCCTAACCCTAACCCTAACCCTAACCCTAACCCTAACCCTAACCCTAACCCTAACCCTAACCCTAACCCTAACCCTAACCCTAACCCTAACCCTAACCCTAACCCTAACCCTAACCCTAACCCTAACCCTAACCCTAACCCTAACCCTAACCCTAACCCTAACCCTAACCCTAACCCTAACCCTAACCCTAACCCTAACCCTAACCCTAACCCTAACCCTAACCCTAACCCTAACCCTAACCCTAACCCTAACCCTAACCCTAACCCTAACCCTAACCCTAACCCTAACCCTAACCCTAACCCTAACCCTAACCCTAACCCTAACCCTAACCCTAACCCTAACCCTAACCCTAACCCTAACCCTAACCCTAACCCTAACCCTAACCCTAACCCTAACCCTAACCCTAACCCTAACCCTAACCCTAACCCTAACCCTAACCCTAACCCTAACCCTAACCCTAACCCTAACCCTAACCCTAACCCTAACCCTAACCCTAACCCTAACCCTAACCCTAACCCTAACCCTAACCCTAACCCTAACCCTAACCCTAACCCTAACCCTAACCCTAACCCTAACCCTAACCCTAACCCTAACCCTAACCCTAACCCTAACCCTAACCCTAACCCTAACCCTAACCCTAACCCTAACCCTAACCCTAACCCTAACCCTAACCCTAACCCTAACCCTAACCCTAACCCTAACCCTAACCCTAACCCTAACCCTAACCCTAACCCTAACCCTAACCCTAACCCTAACCCTAACCCTAACCCTAACCCTAACCCTAACCCTAACCCTAACCCTAACCCTAACCCTAACCCTAACCCTAACCCTAACCCTAACCCTAACCCTAACCCTAACCCTAACCCTAACCCTAACCCTAACCCTAACCCTAACCCTAACCCTAACCCTAACCCTAACCCTAACCCTAACCCTAACCCTAACCCTAACCCTAACCCTAACCCTAACCCTAACCCTAACCCTAACCCTAACCCTAACCCTAACCCTAACCCTAACCCTAACCCTAACCCTAACCCTAACCCTAACCCTAACCCTAACCCTAACCCTAACCCTAACCCTAACCCTAACCCTAACCCTAACCCTAACCCTAACCCTAACCCTAACCCTAACCCTAACCCTAACCCTAACCCTAACCCTAACCCTAACCCTAACCCTAACCCTAACCCTAACCCTAACCCTAACCCTAACCCTAACCCTAACCCTAACCCTAACCCTAACCCTAACCCTAACCCTAACCCTAACCCTAACCCTAACCCTAACCCTAACCCTAACCCTAACCCTAACCCTAACCCTAACCCTAACCCTAACCCTAACCCTAACCCTAACCCTAACCCTAACCCTAACCCTAACCCTAACCCTAACCCTAACCCTAACCCTAACCCTAACCCTAACCCTAACCCTAACCCTAACCCTAACCCTAACCCTAACCCTAACCCTAACCCTAACCCTAACCCTAACC